>NC_079439.1:43010396-43020396 GCF_903798145.1 Danio aesculapii | reverse complement strand
CTCAATAATTTCATGCTGGTCGTGAATTCTGGAAAGTGCGTCTGCTCTGATGTTCTTTGAACCTGGTCGATATGAGATAGAGAACTGAAATCTGGAGAAGAACAATGACCAACGGGCTTGACGAGGACAGAGTCTTTTAGCATCTTTTAGGTATTGGAGATTTTTATGATCTGTGATCACCTGGAACGAATGTTTGGCCCCCTCCAACCAGTGTCGCCACTCCTCCAGGGCGAGCTTGATGGCCAGAAGTTCTCGATTTCCGATGTCATAGTTCCTTTCCGCCGGGCTGAGCTTCCGGGAGAAATAGGCACATGGATGGAGTAATGAAGGAGTACCGTGGTACTGGGACAGGATGGCTCCCACTCCGGTGGTCGATGCATCCACTTCGACCACAAACGGCAAGTCAGGATCAGGATGAGTCAGCAGTGGGGCTTGAGTGAAGGATTCCTTTAGGTTTTGGAAGGCTGCGGCGGCTTCGGGAGGCCAGGGTAGTGCTTTGGGTTTATTTTTCAACAGGTTGGTGAGCGGAGCGGTGATGAGACTGTAATTCTGGATGAAACGTCGGTAGAAATTAGCAAATCCTAGGAAACGTTGGAGTTCCTTTATGGTCTTTGGTTCGGGCCAGGAGATGACGGAAGTGACCTTCCCCTCGTCCATACGAACCCCTCTTTGATCGATGATGTACCCCAAGAACTGAACAGATGGTGAATGGAAGGAGCATTTTTCAGCCTTGAGGTACAGGCGGTGTTTCCTGAGGGTTTTCAGGACCTCCGCAACGTGGTGGCGATGTTCGGCCTCACTCCGGGAGTAAATCAGGATATCATCTATGTATACAATGACGAAGAGATGAAGGAACTCCCGGAGAACTTCGTGGATGAAGTTTTGGAATACGGAGGGGGCGTTAACCAGACCATAGGGCATGACCAGGTACTCGTAGTGTCCAGTAGGGGTCACAAACCCAGTCTTCCACTCGTCCCCCTCACGTATTCTCACCAGGTTATAGGCGCTGCGGAGGTCCAACTTGGTGAAAATTTTGGCGGATCTGAGTTGTTCCAGGGCCGCAGGGACGAGAGGAAGGGGATACCGGAACTTGACTGTACCTTGATTTAGGGTTCTGTAATCGATACATGGCCGCAGCCCTCCATCCTTCTTAGCCACGAAGAAGAAACTTGAGGCAGCAGGTGACGTGGATGGACGGATATACCCCTGACTCAGAGCCTCATGGATGTACTCCTCCATTGCCTTGGTCTCCGGAAGGGACAACGGGTAGATCCTACCTCTGGGCATAGGAGCATCTGGAAGCAGGTCTATGGCGCAGTCCCATGGCCGATGTGGAGGTAGCTGGGAAGCTCTCTTGGGGCAAAATACATCCTCGTATGAGGAGTAGATCTTCGGGATCTGAATGGATATTTTCTCGACAGGACTTTCGACAGACGTGACGTAGACGGTAAGGGGTCTTTGAATTTGTAAGGGTAGATCGGGAAAACAGCTGGATCTGCATTCTTCTCCCCATCTCTTAATCTCTCCTGTGCCCCAAGAGAGGATGGGATCGTGCTTCACCAGCCACGGGCGCCCTAAGATGATATCCATCGATGCACCCTCCAGAACCAGAAATTGAATCTCCTCTTTGTGGAGCAGTCCTACTTGGAGATTGACGGGTTCACATTTTCGATGGATACGTGCCTGAGAATGGATATCGTTGGTTATGGGCTGAATCTGGTAGACGTGCGTCGAGGCTTCGGTGTTAAGCTGTAGTCGGCGACAGAGGGCGTGCGAGATGAAATTTCCTGCTGACCCGGAGTCGATGAGGGCTGTGACTGAAACTGAGACAGAAGGGGTAGTTAACTGGACATTAGTGGTGAGAGGATGCATTTTTTCAATGGGAGAACTGAACAAACTCACCACAGAGCGTGTTGGACGAATGGGACAGTCCAGCCTGACATGTCCTTTGGCACCACAGTACATGCACAGACCCCGGGTCAGCCTCCTCTGTCGCTCGGTGATTGTGAGTCTACCAGATTCTATGATCATGGGTTCTGGTTCTGGAGGGACGGCTGGCTCTGGCGAACGGAGGAGTGCTTGTGATACCGGTGGAGGATCATGCTGGTAGACCCTCAGACGATCGGAACAGCGCAGAGAGTGTTGGATGAACTTCTCCAATCCCATCGTGTCATCGAGGGCGGCCAGCTGTAACCGGAGGCTGGGCTCTAGTCCGAGCCGGTAGGTTGTGAGGAGAGATCGCTCATTCCACCCGCTAGCAGCAGCCAGAGTTCGGAACCTGAGAGCATAATCCTGAGTGGACATGGCTCCCTGTTTGAGATGGTATAACTGTTCTCCAGCTGCTACTTCGGCATCCGCGCGACCAAAAACCTCCTTGAAATATTGGGTGAATGACTGAATGGAATTTGTTACCGGCCCAGACTGTTGCCAGATGGTTTCAGCCCACCGAAGAGCCGACCCAGAGAGAAGGGAGATGATGAATGCGATTTTGGACCGATCTGTAGGGTATAACTCGGGTTGCATAGTGAATACCAGAGAACATTGTAGGAGAAATCCATTGCACTCCTCCGCCCCGCCAGAGTAGGGCGCTGGTCGAGCCATGGGACTGGATGAGTGGGTGGACGGTGAAGAAGTGCTCGGTGCTGGTGGTGCTTCGGGAAGTGGAGCAGGTGGTAGTAGCACTCTCTTCAATGAATCCACCAACTCCTGAAGGGGATCGTGAGTGCTCATGCTGTTGGTAGTTGATGGTCCGGTCTTCTGTTACGGAAGCAGACGGACAAACAAGGGGAGTAAGTATAAATGAGGTTTATTCCAACAGCAGAGTAATTTGGATAATGATTGAGAGTTGAAATGGAGTTTGGATGAACTGATGATTCTCTTTGCCAGGTGGGATGACAGACACAGAAGGATGACCGAATGCACACACCAGAGGACTTGCGGGGAAGACAGACTGACGAGACATACAACGTCGACAGGACAACTGGAACACTGGACAGACTGGAATGAAAACAGAGATAAGGTAAGTATATTTGCTGGGATCGTAGGGGAGTGAAACCTAGGAAGTGGTTCACTCAGAGTCCGCTTCGTAGGAACGAGACCGGACAATGAGTGAAGTGAGGTGTGTGCTTATATAGTGAATGGGAGTGATTGGGTGCAGCTGTGCGTGGTTAATACTCAGGTGAAGGTGCTCGGTGCGTGATGTTGGTGGAAGAGCCTGGCCAATCCGTGACATATATATATATATATATATATATATATGTATATATGTATATATGTATATATGTATATGTATATGTATATATATGTATATATATATATATATATATATACACATATATATACATATACATATACATATATACATATACATATATATATATATATATACATATATATATATACACATATATATATATATATATATATATATATATATATATACATATACGTATACATATACATTATACGTATATATATATATATATATATATATATATAATATATATATTATATATATATATATATATATATATATATATATATATATATATATAATATATATATATATACGTATATATGTATATGTATATATATATATATGTATATATATATATATTATATATATATATATATATATATATATATATATATATATATATATATATATATATATATATATATATATATATATATGTATATATATGTATATATATATATTATATATATATGTATATATATGTATATATATATATATATATATATATATATATATATATATATATATATATATATATATATATATATATATATATATATATGTATATGTATATATATATATATATATATATATATATATATATATATATATATATATATATATATATATATATATATGTATATGTATATATATATATATATAGTGATAATTAACCAACTAAATTTTTAAAAATAAAAATTAGCATATGTCATTTTCGCCATGAGGTCCCTTCTGACATTTTATATATAAAATGTTTACAAAAAAAACAGTGTACAGCTGTAAATGGCCTTAGTCTCTGATCAGTTTTCAATTCCAAACACTTACATTTAACTGAATATTAGTAGTAGGTAGGGAAATGTTTCCACATAATATTGAACAAAAAAAAGACATTTGTCCAGTTTGCAATGAGTAACATTAGAAACCAATCATCAACACTAGGGTAAAAAGGCTCCCACTAAGAGATGCATCCCCATACTTAAAAATTACTGGTCTCACAGTCCAGTTCCATTACAATTACCACGTCATCCATTCGGTTTAATTCGATATCTCGGTGCATTATGTTGCATTGATGATGTTTTCATGCACAATTTTTATTTATTTTACTTCACAACACAAGAATACAATTTTATCTTTTAATACAAGCAGTCAGATATATGAACTGTACCTTTAATTTTACCTAATCAAGGAAAACTGAATGTATCAAATAAAACTCAATTATACATGTATAGAAGACGACATGAGCATTACTAGCAAATACACAAAAAATTTAAGTTCCTTAACATCTATTATTGGCCATTGTGTTTAAGCGCTTAACAGAAAGGGCTGTGATGGGCCCTAACGATAAGCGATGTTCACTGAGCAATGACACTGAAAATTAGCTGCTACAATCTATGATAGAAGTGGTGGAGAAAACTACTGTATAGTTATAGCAATTAATATATTGTTATACACTTTATACCTACAGTACAGAATCATTCCCAATCTGTATGGAATATAACAAGCTGTCAGTTTGAGAGTGAACATTTTAAATTTGCAAAAATTAAATTAAAATAATCACAAGCAAATCATTTCGAAACCTCTATTGTCCTTAGTTAGGTCAACTCAGATCAATAATAGCAACACCATTGCCATAGTTCTAATGCTCTAATGTGTAATGTTTGATATAACAATGCACTTTGATCAAGGCAATGAAATTTGGTCATACTTTAGTTTAAATAACAATTCTCACTATTAACTAGTGGACTATTTCCTGCCTATTGAAGTTGCACATGATTAAAATATCTCTGCAAACAATAATCTGCTTTAGTCTCCGATACAAATTATCATTATTTACTACTTTTAAGCACCATGACCCATGCACCACAAGAAAAAGATTAATATTCAAACTTCATACCAGCAAGAGCCATTCAAATATGTCTTTATTCATCTCTGAACTTTGAACATCCATAGCAGCTCGATAGCAGAATTTATGTAAAACACAGAATGCAAACCACATATAGATAAATCATTTGTATGCTCTACATCGCATCCAGAAGCTTCAGTCTTTTCTATTAAACTGGCCATCCATCCCTTCTGGGGCAGTATGAGATGTAGAGATGTAATCCCCCAGATGCAAATTTGATCTAGAGGGGGCGGGTTGGTTCAGTGCTGTGGTTTTCGCTCTGGATGAACCATGCATTGCAGTGGGGCAGTGTGCCAGATGCTGTCCAGCTTAACCCAAAAACAACATCTGTACCACAACCCACTGACACTCCCCTGCGCCCAGTCTCACCATTCTCTCTGAGACGCACCATTAAACTCTCTTTTTTTAGACTGTATACACTGCTATTCACTTTTTCCAGGACGACCACTGTGCTTCAGCACTAACGGTTGCTGCTTGGCCGTTGGCTAAGAGAGCGATCTGATTGATTATTCAGCAAAGAATCAGAGTGCGAGAACAAAAACTGAAGTGATGTAGCAAGTAAACAATTCAGGTCAGGAGGGAACACAAAATTGTTGCTGTTAGCTGTAATTTTACTGCATTCCACAAATATTTGCACTAGTGAATCCCTCCGTGAAGAGTATCAATTACTGTGACAATGGTATTAACACTTCTTTGTTTACACTTTGCTCCTTTCATGTTCTGGTTTCTCTTTGTGGAATGAGAAAACAAACAATTGCCCCCAACTGGTGTGGAAAGGCACATCTTCTCATGCTCTCGTTTCAGTCGGCTGCAGTTCATTTGCTGTGTTCATTGGTCCACATGGGACCAGACGCTGCCGATGAAAGTTGGTTTTTGTCAGCGATAGATGTTTAGCGTCGGCTTGAAGTGTCCCGGCCCTATTGGTCTTCGATTTCCATTTGGAATATGAAGGATGCATGCAAATTAGGGTTGTCAAACGTATACAGACGATATATACAGACAGTGTCCATGTATATATATACACACACACACGTGTTTGTGCTAGGTGAACAGTGGTGAAGAGCAACTCAATTATTAGGGCCAGTACAGACCAAGCTGATGTCAAACAACAAGCACAGATAAACCCCAACTGTGTTGCCGCCTTGCATTGGCTCGCGTCTGGTTTTGTCTGGACCAAAAAGCTGCGCATGAACACATCAAACGGTCATCAGTCGACTCATTTAAGAGTGCACATTCTGCACCTGCATGGGAAGATATGTCTTTCCGCAATGTGAGGGGCAGTAGTCTCTTTTCTCGTGCAGAACAGAAAACTGGAACTTCCGATATGAGTGTGAAAAGCGTAAACAAAGCAGCGTTTTATCACAGTAATTGTCACTTACCATGGATGGATTTACTTTTGCAAATATGTCTGATAATCTAATAATCCATATCGTTTTAAAATATTTGAGAAATGTAGGAAAATTACAGCCAGCCTCTTTGTGTTGCTGCTTGACTTGATTTGTTGTTGAATGACCAGGCCATAATAACCAGGCCAAAGAGCTCCAATTTTAACCCAAGGAGAGGCAATTTGTGGATGCCAAGTGACAGACCAAAGAAGCCCATAGGCCGACCAATGGCTTGGTGTGTCCCAGCCCTTAGCGTGAAATGGGTGTTTTTAAAATTACCTTGTCAGTTGGTTTCAAAGTCACTACTTTTGACAACCATAATCCAAACAGGACCTTTCCTGTTTGTTTGAGCAGCGCCGGTTAAGCCAGAAGACAACTCAAATCGGCCAGCATCACAACATTAAAACTTTTATTCGAAGTGGTATATGAAAATCAGACCAAAACACAAAAAGGTGAATGAATTACAAATGCGCGAAGCCTTGCGAATCAAATAAAACTGTAGAAAGAAATACAAAACTATTTAAGTTATTGGGTAAAAACAATACTTTAAGTTTATTGCAACATATGCATTTATATTATGGCTGCTCATTAAATAAATAAAACATTGAAATAACGATTATCAAAAGCTGAGATTGTCATGCATCTTGCCAGGGAAGCACAGTTCTGTACAAAAAAAAAAAAAAAAAAACATGCACACTTTTAGGTTGTAGTTTGTGAATTGGGACACAGCATTGGTCTTTTCATAAGACCAATGAAAAAAGCATAAGAAAAAAAAGCAGATCAGCAGCATGGACTACAACTATATTTAGTAAACACACAGCACAAAATAATTACTGTCATATGCTGAATCTAAAACTGTACAAAGTTTTTAGCTTTAACCTTTAAGATGAAGGATGAACAAAAGCATTGAATTACTGTCATATTGAAGATATTTACTTATAGCTCAGGCTTTTGGCTTGAATTGTTTTACTTGTACTGCACAATGGATTAGAACATTACTGAAAATATAGGAATATCAAAAATGAAAATACAGATTGGTTTTGACAAGTAACAAACAAATCATTGCAAAGAAAGCCATTTGGCCAATTAGAGTAATAACTCAATCCAAGTAAAACACATTCTTCATGATGAGCTTATTTCCTGGTCCAGGCCTTATATGGTACTTCTCAATAAGACTAATATACACAATGAGAGACAAGTCATTGTGTACATTAGATCACTGGATATTTATTCTTTTCCCAGAGGTATAGAAACAATGGTAATGGGAGGATGAAATGCTGACTGCCCATGACATGACAGTGTGTATTTCTCCCACTTCAGCAGAAAGCCACACAAACAAAAGGAGGAGGCTTAGACAAGTGAACACTTCAAATGTCTGAGCACATAATTCTTATTTTTTTATTTCTTTTGTAAATATTTATTAAATAGACATTTAATGGGGCAGAATTATATGAAATTTGATTAAAACATATTTGCATACACAAGAATGTAGGGTTGTCACGATACCATTAATTAATTAATTTTACGATTTTATACCAGCTGAAGTATCACGATCCCAAGTATTGCGATACTGTAACTCATAATTCAAATTATAAAGAAAATTGACAAAAATACTATATTTTACATGTTTTAATAGGCCTATTTTAATTTAATTCATAATTCCCCTGAGGCCAAAAAGTATTATTTGCACCTCACTTTACCTAAAATGTATTAACTCTTTTGGGTTTATTTTGTAGATAACTGACCAACAAAGAATACATTAAAATAAAGATACAAAATATATCAAATGAAATTTGTTACAAAAGAGCATTTTTTCAGTCAAAATTTCTCTTTGTGGGTCTGATTTTTCTTTTTAAGAGATTATCGTGTTTGTTGAAGCTACTAAATGATATTAACAGGAACACAAAAATGAACTGATTCAGATGTGCGTTCGAACTGAAGCGTTAGAAAACGTGCAATAGGCTACCATACAAGGCACGAATAATACAATTTTGCAATCTGAAAGGGCTCCACAGACTATTAAAATAAGATGGTCTATTGTTGCACAAACGTATGAGCATTTTAGTGACTTTTCCACATGCAACATTATGTGTTGTGGATAAACCATTAATGACGATACTACCATTTACAAACTACAGTGGCACCGCCAGTATTTTGGAGCCATAGTATCGCGGTACTACCATAGTACCGGTAAACTGTGCAACCCTACAAGAATGTACAAAGAGATTAATTAAAATGACTGTAAAATGCACTGCGCAATTACATTTTATAAAACATTAAATTAATTTTACTGTATACAACATTAATAGCCATATCACGATGCTGATAAACCTGTAGGTCAACTTATTTTATTTATTTATTTACTTGCTTTTTTATCATTAAAGTGCTGGTTCAGCTCAAAATAACAATTCTGTAATGGTGTATGCACCCTCATATTAGTTCAAACCACTGAATGTATGCATCTCTAAAACACAAATATGTTTTAATCAAATTTCATATAATTCTGCCCCATTAAATGTGTATTTAACAAACATTTACAAAAGAAATAAAAAAAATAAGAATTTCAAGTGATTCAAAGGCTTAATCCTTAATCTCTTATGAAGAGACATGATGACTTTATAAATGCAGAATCCAAATTTGGTAACAAAAACAATGCTTGCTTGATGTGTGGAAACCAATGGGGTCATTCTCATTTGTCACAGAACCAGTGAGGTTTCTTCTGGCGCGTCGTATGGTTGAGCTTTATTGATTACTATTTACGCAAATAAATATAAATTATGCCAGGGCTGTGAGACTTGAATCCAACAAATAAAAATAATACTAATACAACTCCTCATTGGCACTGCGCTTATCATCTCATAATCAAACTGTCATTAGCAGTAGACTGAATGATCATGCCTGGTCATGTGATGTCAACATGATGGCACCCATTGGACAGACTCACTGCATGCAGACTAAAAGTTTATTCTTTCTTGAAGACTGGGGTGAAAGCTACCTCGTTTAAACGATAATTACAAGCATAACTCTGAAATGTAAATCTTTTATTTAGAAAAGAAGTGACCAAATGAGTGAAAATATAGTGCCCGAATTAGTTATGAGACCAGTGCTGAAAACTTCGACTGCCAACAGATTCAATTCAATCCAAAAAAAGAGCTTTATTGGCATGACTTGCCAACTAACTCTATTAAAAAGTTGGCAAACCCACAAATGTAACGTTAAAAAGTACACAGTTAAAAACAATAGGCATTTTCAATGATAATAGATACAATAACAAGCTCTTGTATGGGAGTAATAATTATAGAATGTGGTAATAACTCACTATGGATAAATCAAGAAAGAAGTCCGTTATTCAGCATTTATCCATGAACGTACAGGCAAAACCAGCCAGGGGGAAAAGCGTCAGAAGTTATGTGAAGGGAAACTCAGTGAAGATTTAAACTAAAACTTACCGTCGCG